>NC_049904.1:18453989-18462452 GCF_001411555.2 Juglans regia | reverse complement strand
GTGATAGTTCCCATGAGGGGTGATGTTTAAGGAAGTGTCAATAGATACAACCTTTTGATTTAGTCAAAAGGTTGAGTCACTTTTTAAGGTTATGACCTTTGGGTTACCATTGGTTTACCAATGGTTGTGCCCTTTGCCAATAGGTTGTGACCTTTGAGTTACCATTGGTGCACAAATGAATTCACTCAATTCCCTTTATTCATTACCAACTTATGCGACAAATACCCTCACGGGAGTGTTACCATATTGCCAAAATTCTGCTTCCATTTGTTCTTTATTTCTCAACAGTGGTATCAGAGCCAAGTTATGATAGAGGGAATTTTTTCGCGCATTGTGAAGATAATAAATAGGCAAGTGCTTGGTTTGGTAACCACACTTGCATATTATAATCGTCTTCGTTTGCTTGAAAATTCGAGAGAAAAATTTTTTCAGATCATTGTGGGGGGTCTAGAGTACACTGAAAATCTTCAAAATCTTGTAAGTTGTTATTATTTTGAAGAAAATTATTGGCATTATTTTACACAAAGAAATAGTGAATTATCTAGCCCATTTACACACACTATCACTATTTCAACGGGTCGCCTGAGCCCCTCACCGCTGCCGGACTTTGTGGATCTTGGGAGCACGTCGGAGTCCTCGTTTCTGGCCACCAATTGGTCGTTCGGAAGTGAAGACACGAGCTTCACTATTTCTGGAAAGTCCCAGTGCGAGGTTGAAGACATCCAAGGATGAAACGGTACCGTTTCGTCCAACGGTCATCCAGTTCAAAATCGGGAGGGACTAAATGACAGTGTCGTTCAGCTCGTAGATCCAAACAACAACGTCGTTTGGTCCAACGGTTAGGAACTTCAAATTCCTTCTAGACAAATGACATTTTCGTTCAACCCAAGGAGAAAAAAGACAACGTCGTTTTCAACACTGAAGAGACACAACGGTCACCTCCAAACGACATTGTTTTGCCCCTTCAAGCCGAGCCGCAATTTGATCTTTGAGCCAAGCCGCTTACTGAGGCGTTGACCGAGCCGCCGACCGTCGATTTTCTCCAGAATCCAGTTTGAACCAGCTAAACCAGTTTACTCGGTTTCCTGAACCGATTCGTGAAAGATTTATTCAATCGGACCGTTCAAGATCATTGCAAACCTGATTTGGTCCATTCAAAAACTGTTGTGCTCCAAATTTCAAGCCAAAACATTACAAAGCACCTGTTGATCGAAATTATCGCCATAAATTCTTTGAGAAAGTTGAAACATCAAGGAAAGGTCATGCATATCCTCGATCGGGGCCGTCACTTTCATTATTCTCCTTATATAAAATATAATAGGAGAATTTCTAGGCTGTCACCTTGGATTAAATCCAAGGGTTACTATTATTATTACGTTTGTAATAGTTTTAATTTTTTCACATTTGAACTATTATATTTAAATAGTGCATATTTATTATTTCTACATTCTTCTTATTGATTAATTTTTTAAGGTTTATTATTTATGGCACCGAAGAAAAGTATTGATCCCTCGGGGATAGAAAAACTAAACGGAAGAAATTTTTGGGCCCATAAAAGGCATATAACTTTTCTTCTAACCCATGAAAAGACCTTATATACATTAACAACACCAAAGCCATTGGAAGAAATCGTAGAAAATGGTGCATGTGAAAGTGGGAGCATCATTTCAAATAAAGATAAATGGGAAGAACACAATGCATGGGCAAAAGTTTTAATTTTTCATTGTATGAATGATCACATTATTTCTTTATTTGAAGACTGTGAAACTGCTAAAGAAATTATGGATGCAGTTGAAGCAAAGTATGGTTTAAGATCGGATACTTATATATAGTTATTATTGGATAAATATAACTGGACTTGTATGAAAGAGAATGATGATATTGGCGATCATGTACTTCAAATGGAGTTAATTGTAAAAGAATTACATGATGCTGGTCATCCTCTCACTGATAAAATGCAAGTTACAACCATACTAAATAGTTTTCCTTCATTTTGGGATCACATTGTTACTTCTTTAACACACAATGGAAATGAAGTAACAATGATATTACTTCCAATATTTTTAGTACTTGAATGAGAAAGAATGAAGAGAAGGAATAAAGATAGTGAATCATCAATTTATTGATGGCTCAAGACAAGCGTTCTACACAGAACAAGATGAAGCCAAAACAGTTTAAGAAAAAGAAATGGTTAAAAAGGAAACATAATAAACCATTTTCTGGAAATTGTTTTAAGTGTGGAAAGAATGGGCATTAAAAATCACAATATCCTAATAAAGGAAAAGCACAAGAAAGCAAGGAAATTGTGATGACAGTCTCAGAAGTAATGCTAGTAGAACCAACGTCAGATTCATGATGGGTTGACTCTGCAGCAACAAGACATATATGCAGGAACAAAGAAATGTTTGTCAAACTTGAAGATAAACCAACAGGAGAGTACATAGTGTATATGGGCAACAATACATATTGCGATCTCTTGGGGTAAGTACATGTAAATTCAAAGTGAATGGTTCCGTTATTTTACTTAGTGATGTTTTATATGTACCTAATATTTGTAGGAATTTAGTATCAGTGCCTGTACTAGATCAGAAAGGCTACACAATTGAGTTTAAGTCTGGAACCGTTGTAATAAGTAAGGGCAATGTATCAGTGAAAGGCGTGAAAGATCACAATATGCATGTACTGAATGTTGATATTAATAAAGTACCTATTTCTGAGTATTTAAATGTGTCTACAGATTGTACATATTTATAACATTTAAGATTAGGCAATATAAATAAAAATAAGATGGTCAGAATGTGTAAAACTGGATTAATACCACAAATAAACTCAGATAATTTTGATATATGTGAACCATGTATCAATGAAAAAATAAATAGTAAATCTTTTTTAAGAAGTTGGAAATCCACGATTTACTAGGAATTATATATTCTGATGTTTGTGGACCTTTTAAAACAAAAACCCATAGAGGAATGGAGTACTTTAGTACTTTCACTGATGATTATTCAAGATATGGATATATCTACTTACTCAAGCATAAATCTGAGGCAATTGAGAAATTTAAAGAATTTAAATTAGAAGTAGAAACCTAGTTGGGTAGGCCCATTAAAAGTTTGAATAGTGATAGATGACGAGAATTTGAAACTTTAGATAATTTCTGCAAATTGAATGATATAAAACATATTTATACTATGCCATATAAACCTTAACAAAATGGCATTGCAAAATGGAGAAATAGAACTCTATTGGATATGATGCGATTGATTATGACATATGTTGATCCACCAATAGATTTTTGGGGTGAAGCATTATCGACTGCTATATATATATTGAATAGAGTTGAAACTAAAGTAAAACCTCTTACACCTTACGATTTATGGACGTGACATAAACCAGACTTAAGTAAGGCACAAGTATTTATCCCAAGACCACTAAGGGATAAATTAAAAAGTAAAACCTGAGAATGCATTTTTTTGGGTATGTAGAAAATGGAAGTGGCTATAAATTTTATCATTCTGAAAGATGATTGATAGAAAGTAGGGATGTCGTTTTCTTGGAAAATATGAACCTTATTACTCTTGTTGATCAGATAGATTTATTAAATGATTTAGAGAATCAACAGATCTCCACAGAGTCTGACAATTAAAATTCAGATATTATTCAAATTCAGAATAATAAAAATAAAAAAAAGTCAGATGAAAATCAATCTTTAGGTATTGATGTTGGAGACAGTAGGAGTAAAATATCCAGAAGACCATCAATATTATTTCAAGATCATTATGCACTAAATACCAGTTTGAAAAATTTAGATAATGATCCTGAAAATTTTTCTGAGACAGTCAATAATATTGATTCAGATAAATGGCTTGAGGCCATGAAAGATGAAATATAATCAATAAACAAAAACAATATTTGGGAGTTAACAGATCTTCCAAAAAATAGAAAAACTATTGGTTGTAAATGAGTTCTCAGAAGAAAATTTAAAGTTCATGGTAGTTTGGAAATGTACAAAGCAAGGTTAGTGGCCAATTGATATACTCAACAACCAAGTGTAGACTTTGTGGATACAAATTCGCATGTGGCGAAGTTCACATCCGTAAGGATCATCATGTCCATTGTTGCCAGGATCAATTTGAAATTATATCAGTTATATGTAAAAATAACATTTCTCAGTGGCGAATTAAAAGAGGATATATTTATGATTCAACCAGAAAGATTCCAAATTAAAGGACATGAAGAGAGAGTCTACAAGTTGAGGAAGTCACTGTATGGAGTTAAGCAATCTTCAAGACAATGGTACTTGAAATTTCACCAAGCCATTTTAAAAATGAGATATGAAATGAGTCCACTAAATCATTGTGTATACATATGGAAAAATGATAATAAATTAACATTATTATCATTGTATGTTGATGATATATTATTGGCAAGTAATTGTCTATATATGATGCATGAATCAAAAGAATTCTTGAAATTTAAATTTGAAATGAAAGACATGGGTGAAGCTACCTATGTTCTTGTTATAAGAATTTCTAGAGATAGAAATTCAAATCTATTGTATTTAGATCAAGAAAAATATCTAGAAAAAATACTTAAAATATTTGGTATGGAAAATTGTAAATCTTTAAGTACGCCTGTTTGCAAAGCTCATATTTTAAATAAAAGTATGTGCCCAAAAGATAAAGAGGAAATAAGTGAAATGCTTAAAGTTCCCTATGCTCGAGCTGTGAGAAGCCTCATGTATGTAATGGCAAGTATCAGACTAGATATTTGTCATGCAATAGGATTGGTAAGTAGATTTCAATCCAATTTAGGTAAAGAACATTGACAAGCAGTGAAGTGTATATTAAAATATTTACAAGGTACCAAAAATTTGAAATTGTGCTTTGAAAACAGTGATCTAGAATTAATCGACTATAGTGATGCTGATTTTGGAAGTGCTATAGATGATAGAAAATCTATAACTGGATATATATTTCTATTTGGTGGAACAACAGTTTCTTGGTTAAGTAAGAAACAATGTTGTGTTGCTAAATCTACTATGGACACAGAATATATTGTTTGTAGTACTGCAGTGAGTAATGCGATGTGGACAAAACGCTTTATTGAAAGCTTGAATTTGGGTATATCCACTGGACCAATCAATGTGTTTTGTGATAATCAGTCTGCCATTTCTTTGATAAAAAGTGAAACACAGAGTTCCAAGAGAAAACACATTTATGTGTATTATCACTATATTTTAGATATAGTGTAAAGATGTGAGATCAAGGTTAATTTTATTTCCCCGACCGAAATGATAGTAGATCCGATGACCAAAGGTTTATCTCTGGAAAAATTCAAAGAACATATAACTAGAATGAGATTGAGAGAAACCTAGGTGAAGCAATCTCATGGTCGACATGCATAACTCAGCAAATTCTAGAGACGCCTAGAAAATTAGAGTTGTGGTAATACCCAAATGAAAATTTCGGTCATTTGTAAAGTTACTGATAAAGTGATCAAGAAAACCTTAGGAATGGCCTTAGCGTGCATACTTGATGAAATTCCAATGCAGGTTGATTAACTAAGTAAAATGTTGATCATGGTAAAGTCGCTGATAAGGTGATCAAGAAAAGACTCAGGTGAGTAAGTACTTAACGAAAATTCAGTGCCATTCACTAAAGTTTTAGTGAAATGTGATTTTATTACCCTAGTAAACGATTAATCATTTGCAAAGTCATTAATAAAGTGATTAGGGAAAATCTCAGAAATAACCTCTAGAGGAAGTACTTAACGAAAATTCAGTGCAGGTCGATACATGTGTTATGTATTCGGCTGAAGTCGTCAATTGTGACAGGGGAATGAATAATTGATCCAATCACGAGATATGAATTATTGATCGAGTTAGGGAGAATTGATGTCGTTCACTAAATTTTTCTTTCTAGCAAAATGAAGTCATCCCTAATATGTGATTAGTGGGAGCACATATGGTAAATGGTGTAGTTAGATATGGTAATAACAAAAACGTGTGCACATAGAGGCTTGTCATACATTGATGCCGATCTGCAAGACTAGCAAATGAGAGTTGAGTAGTGGAAAACTCATATTGGTACCAAGGTAAAATATTCAATTGGATCGTTACCGTTTTGTGTGATCAAGTGAAAGATATTATTCTAAAGGGTGTGATCACCAAATGGAATGCCCCTTGGAATGATACACTCTAACATGGTGATGGTTTCCATGAGGGGTGATATTTAAAGAAGTGTCAATAGACAACCTTTTGATTTAGTCAAAAGGTTGTATCACTTCCTAAAGTTATGACCTTTGGGTTACTATTGGTTTACCAATGGTTGTGCCATTTGCTAATAGATTTTGTCATTTCTTAAAATTGTGACCTTTGAGTTACTATTGGTTAACCAATGGATATGTCATTTGCCAATCGGTGCATGATGGCCTATAAATATGGGTCGTTAGTGCACAAATGAATGCACTCAATTCCCTTTGTTCATCACTAACTTGTAGGACAAATACTCTCCCGGAAGTGTCACTATATTATCAAAACTTTGCTTCCATTTGTTATTTATTTCTTAACAAAAACTTCGTACGAAAGTGAACTAATAAAAAAATAAAAATAAAAATAAAAATTATACAAGAACCCAAAATAGTAGAACAAAAATTGTCGGTGGGTATTAAAATTTGAATTTAATGGAGAAGGCGATGGAGGCGTGCTTGGGAGTTGGTCTAAGTGAGACACAGAGAGGGAGATGCTTGTCTTTCTGAAGTACGTTTTGGTTCATTTCGGTATTTCGATGAGCTTCTTGTTGATCACGACATATCTATTATTCTTTTGTCCGAGATGCTAGAACATTGATGAACGTCTCCGACGAAATATCTCCTATGAGTAACGGGTCATCAGTTTTATTTTTGCTGTTATAATTTTTATTATTCTCTTCATCTCTTGTAACGTAACCTTTATCTTCATTTTCAAGCCATCACGGGGGTAGAGATGTCGCACGGTTGAAGAAAAAGAGACGTCATTTTTACAAATTTGTCCCTTTTTTTTTTCCGATTACTTACCAAATTGTCATTTAGGTCTCGTTTGTCTTTATAACTATTCTCATCTCATCTAATCATTACAATATTTTAAATTTTTACATAAAATAAAATAAATAATTCAACTTTTTTAAATTTTAAAATAAAAATAATATTAAAAAAATATATTCTAACAATATTTTATTCAACTTTTAACTTTTATCTCAATTTATTTCATCTACGAAACTAAATGAGGCCTTAAACATGTTTCGAATTGAAACATGTGTTCCGACCAAAACACTGAAATCCGACTAGAACAGAAAAGCCAGAATTTGATTCGAAATAAATCACCCCATTAAACCGTACCTGTTACTGTTCTGATACGAAACATTCCAACCAAAATGGAACGAAATTAAAAGCTTTGGTTTAGTCGTCGGGGCAAATGCAAGGGCACTCGGCTTAAATGGCGAGGATGGATGCACTAACTGGGTGTACAAATGACCCGTTTACCCGTCCCGAAAAAGATATTAAAAAAAAAAAAAATTACATGAACCGTTTCAGTATAGCTCGGAAATGGAAATGACCATACGCATCTTCTCCTTTAATCGGGAATTACCTGATACCCGAATTTTGACAAAACAATGCCATAGTTTCACCCACGTATATATTAACACAAAGTAAAGGGGATTGTCTCCTCTCTCGCTCGACACTCTTTGATCTAGAAGTCAAAACCCTCTCAGTCTTTCTCTCGTAAATCTCTCTCATTGTCGTAGCTCACACTAGTGGAGTTGGAAATATTTGTTTTTTCCTCTCGCTCTCTCCCTCTTGCTCGCTCTACTACTCTACAAGGTTCGGTGTTTGATTTTTAGTTGTTGTTGTCATTGGAACATTTCTTGATATTTTCTGAGTGTGGTTCGGTTGCTATGAATAAGTTAGTTTAGGTTTTGACTGTCATGGTGGCTAGAGAAAATGGATGGAAAGCGTTAGTGATCTGATAATGGTAGAACTTGAGCATATTTGAATTTTGAACAAAAAAAAGCGAAAAAAAAAAAAGCAGAAAAATTATCTGGTTCTTAAAATGGAACAAAAATCAGCTATGGAGGTAGTTACCAAAATGGTAAAAATGGAAAGAGAGGACGAGGAGCTCCTTCCCTTTTCCCCAGGGCAACTGTAGGCTTTTCTTGGAGAGAGATTAATAGACGGGTGTCACTGTCAACCTGTGCATGACTTAGGGTAGGTTTGGGAGGTGAGATGAGAATTTTGTGTTTTGTTTTGAAGTTTAAAATATTAAGTTTTAATATTATTATTGTTTTGGGATTTGAAAAATGTGTATTGGGATTTGAAAAAGTTGAATTGTTTATTATATTTTGTATGGAGATTTGAAAAAGGTATAATGATGAGATGAGATGAGATGAAAATTTTGTGTTTTGTTTTTGGCTCCAAACCTGCCCT
>NC_049904.1:17733239-17738627 GCF_001411555.2 Juglans regia | reverse complement strand
AAAACTTTATTAGCAAAACTCAATCTCAAGTACTCTAAATAACCACATGGAAACTCTACAAATTCATTACTGCAGCAAAATAAACTAAGGAGTCCAAAATCTCCCGGTAGTCATAACAAACCAAACTAATAACTTCAAAAGTCTTACTAAACCCAAGCCCAAGATAAAATTAAATCTAAAAAACATTAAAACTAAAGGACATAAGAATTCCTTCTCCTAACATCCTCTCCCAGCTTAATCATGCTCACCAATCTAATCCAGGTCCTCAGTTGGACTCTCCACATCACTGAAAAATATTATGAAGATAGGGGGTGAGTTATCAACAACTCAGTAAGCAGATGACATATGCTAGCGTGCAAACATAAGCATTTACAAAGTATAGCATGCAGAACAAAAGATTTTCCAGAGTTATCATGCAGAACAGAACATATTTTCAAAAGTAACAGAGCGATAGTTTTAAGACAATAAAAACCCATAGTACTTTGGCATAACATAAACTGAGTATCATCATCAGATCAAAACAGAGCATCAAACAGAGCAGAGACCATGTTTCACCCCCGTGGTAGGGTTGTGCTAACCCCGGTGGTCAAACCAGGCAGAGACAGAGGTGAAATCTTTCCTTTATTCTTCTCGGAGCCCCGAGTGTGCACACAGGAAAGACCACAATAAAACCACTTTGTTTTCAAAGTGGGTGCACTCAGAGATAGAGAAGTTGATACCAACCCAAACAGAGCAGAGCAGAGCAGAGCAGAGCAGAGCAAAGTAGAGACAGAGTCAGATACGAAAACCAGTACACCATGCCAAAGGTTTTCAGATGTTATATCAAAATAATACAGAGTATCAAAATAGAATCAGACAGTTTACACACACTGAACACAAAAGTCAGAACATCTTTTCAAATAAATACACAACTTTTCATATTCTCAACATCGCTCATTTTTCAGATTTCAGAAACCACATGACAGAATTTAGCTCATGTCTACACAATGCATGTCAGAATATATTTTTCTCTTTTTCGTACAGATTTAATGAGTATGCAAATAAACGACCGAGGTTGGTTTTGTTTTTCCCTAGTTCTCATTTCACCACAAAAATTATGCAAAGTTTTCAGAAAATCAACCTCAGTCTCAAATAATTCGTGTAAGGCCTAGTATAGGAACCCCGCTTACCTGGACAACTTAGCTTTTCAGAATTTTTCTCAAAATGTCGAGTCGAATATAAATCGTCACCTATAAAAATAAACACATAATTTCCATAAGTTTTCAATCAATCACGGATTTCGATATTTAAGTCTAAACTTCTAAAATAACCTATTTTAATATCTCAAAACTTACAACTCTCATAATCTCAAAATATATCATCACTTCCTAGAAATCACCAATATTCATCATGACCAACATCAAACTCAAAACACTAATATTTAAACCCGAAACAGCCAACAAATTTCATAGCATAAACCAATCTCACACTAACAACTCCATTATCCAATCCAACCGACCCCCCTTACTCCTCGGACTCAGTCCGGCACAACCAACAAATTCACAGTAAATATGAATTAGCACAGAAATACATTTAAATCTCAAAAGTTCTTTGGGAAAAATACTTACAATGCTATAATATAATTTTTGAAAGATCATGGAGGTGCTAGAAGCGACAACACAGCAACAAAATAGTGCCAAATGCACTGTGGCCGTGGGTCTCAAAAATTCACTTTTGAACGGGTGCAAATGAAGACCCGAGATTGATAGGGTAGGGCTTAGGGATGTCGGTGAAGCTAGTGGTGGTGGTGGTTGGCCGTGGGTGGCGGCGTAAAGGGCGGTCGAAGGCTAAAATACACAAAACGAAAATGTTGATGGTGGGGCTTCACCGGTGACAGATCGGAGGTGGGGTTGGGTCCATTGGGTTGCTAGGAGGTCGAGGATGATGTGGTGAGAAGATGGTGGCCGGAGGTGGCGCGACGGCGGCGCAAGGAGTGCTGCGGCTTGGTGATGTGCG
The DNA here is from genome assembly GCF_001411555.2 of Juglans regia. Classification (NCBI taxonomy): domain Eukaryota; kingdom Viridiplantae; phylum Streptophyta; class Magnoliopsida; order Fagales; family Juglandaceae; genus Juglans; species Juglans regia. Next base: position 17,736,632 of record NC_049904.1, on the reverse strand, counting down.
TGGGAGCTAACGGCGGCACGGTTGGGGCTGAGATTACAGGGGGGTTGTCGCCGGTGGCTGGGGAGGACGGTGGGCTGGGTGGTGTCGCGCATGGCGGCGCGAGGCAGCGGGGCTGGGTGGATGAAGGAACAGACGGAGAGAGGGAGGGGGAGAGACGGCGTGCGGGAGAGGAGAGGAGAAAAAGAAAAGAAAAAGAAGGAAAAGAAAAAAAAAAAGAAGAAAAGAGGAAAAAGAAAATAGGAAAGAGAAAATGGAGGGAAAGAAATGAGATCCAATCCCCACATCTTGGGTCACAAAAATGATCCAACGGAAACGATTTTAAAACAGCAAGTAAAATAAAATAATTCAAACGTAATGATTAAAATGAAAATAAATAATTAAACCCAACAATAAGTTAATTTAATATGAAAAATAATTTAAATGTATCACAACAATCAATTATAAGAAAGCACTTCCGAATAATTTTCACAAAATTAAAATCATAAAAATAAACCCACTAAAAATCCAACCAATTTAAAAACAAGAGAATAAATTTTTAAATTAATAACAAATAATCTTTCAATTAAAAATACACTAAAATACGGGGTGTTACATTTATAGTATAATATTTATACATATATATATTAGTATACTAGTAGTTATAATACTATATTTATACTTGTAGTTATATATTGTATCATGAGTACCGTTCAAACGTAAAATACCCAGTTCAAACGACAATTTGCAATTTATTAACCTTCGAATGCATTTTAGCTTCCGCTCGAACTAGCAATCAGAATCGTTCAAATGACTTGAGAACTGTCAATTTTGTTCGAATATATAAATTGTCCATTCGAACAAATTGCATGTTTGAACATTCAAACAATTAAAAGTTTTAGTGCCTTGAGCCTCAAACAATCAAACAGACGTAACAGTCAAGTCTGGTAGAGATACTCAGCCTTGAGGAACTAGAGGAGGTGGCAGCAACTATGAAGGGACTATGGTCCAGAAGGAACAACACCTACCATGGTAAGGAGTTCCAACATCCAACGGCTCTTCATCAACAGGCCAAGACAGATCTTGCAGTCTACCAGGAAGCTATTACAGAGGATAGAGCAGTTAAGTTTAATGCTTGTGCAGGGGTGCCAAAATGGAAAAAACCTGAGGTGGGTTCCTTAAAGGTGAACTGGGATGCAGCTGTCAACTTAGAGGAAGGGAGAATTGGAATTGGAGTGCTCATTAGAGATCATGATGGACTGGTCATGGGAAGCTTACGGGCAAGCAGAAACCTGAAAGGGACCCCTTTTGATGCGGAAGCTTATGGCCTACTTCTAGCAGTTGTTTTCTGCAAAGAAATTGGACTAACACATGTCTGTCTAGAAGGGGACTCTAAGCAAGTGGTGGATTTATTGCAAAACTGCGCCAGAAACTGGAGTTTGGGAGGCTGTCTTGTGGAAGATGCACGGGAGATACTCAACTCGTATGCAGTATGGTCTGTGACTCATGTATATCGAGAGGCCAATATGGCATCACATCTCCTAGCCAACAATGCACTGGAAGCCACAGAGGATACCTATGACCTTGAAACTTGTCCTTCATGTATCTTTCCTATAGTCTCTAAGGAAATGTTGTAATTGTTATCTCCTGGTTTTAGCTTGAGTTGATGTAAGTCATTCTTATGATTAATGAGATCAGTCCTATTATCAAAAAAAAAAAAACAATTAAAAGTTTGTTCAAACACATTTGTCATCATTCGAATGTACCACAAACCGTTTGAACAAAAATATTGAACCACCCGTTCTAACATATGTTCAATTCGATTGTATATAAATTGCTTTCGATCAGATTATTTTTGTTCGAACATAAATATTTCTATCCGAACAGACATAAACTTTTCAAGCACTCCATCCATTCAAATAGGATCAAATAAACTTGCGTCGTTCAAATCAAATTTCGATTGAGTTCGAATAGAACCCAACCGTTCGAACAATACATGTTCCATTTGAACAGTTTGATTTCGTCTCAAAAGAATATTCTCGTTCGAACGCTTCCGACCAGTTCTGCCAGATTTAGTCCCTAAAAGTATTTTTTGGGACAAAATTCAAATTTTGTCTCCAAAAATCTTTTGAGACAAACCTTTTGGGAAGAAATAGATATGAGAAATTTGTTTGTCCCCATATCACTTGAATATGACTATATATGACAAGGAGATGTTAACTATCATCCATGTAACTTATACTAGTATTGTTGAATTTTTAACTTATCTTTAGAATAATGTACATTTTTAATAGAAAGTAGAGGGATTTATTGGGTAGTTATCATGGGCAAAGTCGGCTTTAAATGGTTGTTACCTACCATGGAAGCCCAATTGAGATGGGGTACTGTTGCCGCTGATAAATGAAATGCGCGCTACGAATAGCCATTAATGCAAGATGAGAAAGAATATTTATTTTGTTATCGTATTCTTTATTTTGGTATCATGATTTTATATGTAAATTTCTAGTGTTGGTGAAAGCCCCATGCACACTTTAATTAGGACAAACAGTACCATCTCGAGCCTAGGCATGCATAAAGCACACAAGCTAGCGTGCACTTAATTGAAGTAAAATGCACATTTTTAAATCTTTAGACCTTATTGAAGGTTTTGCCCTCACCAATTCTAATTATATTTCACAATTTTAAAAGTACTCATCTTTATATAGTTGGTAAATTGTTAGAAAATTCAACATGTTTAACCTATAGTACTCTATTAATTTATTTTTGTAAACTATGTATAGAAAAAGAATCGGTTGTGAAAAAGAATCTGTTTAATGTTTATTATGGGATATATTTCTATTTGTGTTTCTTAAAATTCCCAAATGAATTTCAATCCTATTGAGTTATTTTGTTCTAATTGTGCTACTTATTTTGTTCCGGTTCTATACTTTTTAGGACCGGATTAGACTGGTTCATTATATTATATATTTTAAATTAATTTTTGTAATATTATATATAATATTTTTATATTATATAAAATTTATATATATATTATGTATAATTATATAAATTATAATTATATATAAGACAATGCTATTATAATTTATAACATAAAATTTTAATCTTAAACATGAAAATTTATTTGATCATATGCTTTAAACATAAAATACATATATTAATAACATTTTATGGCCTATGATGAGAATGCAAAGTGTCATATTTTTCTCTCTTAATGTTTAGTATTTTATACTTATTTGGTGCCTAAATATACTCATTATTTTTATATTTTTATTTAGGAAGCAAATGGAGTCGTAAAATGCAAAACAAAGTTAATTGAGCGGTTCTGGACAGTTTCGACATTGCTTCGTAACATGGGCTTAACTCTCTCATATGAGCTCAGATTGAGTTGATTCTAGATTCTATGGAACACTAAGACAA